>NC_057801.1:501277702-501296340 GCF_018294505.1 Triticum aestivum | reverse complement strand
CACATTGCCTTAGCTTTTTTTTTTTTTTTTGCTTTCATACATGTATTGGCTATGGAAGTCAAGTTCTAACAGTTCCAATAATTCCTGACCTTAAATTCTTCCTTGCAGTTTGTTTACCACAATATGCAGGAAACTGAAAATCATGAGAGGATCTGATGCAGCTGGAATAGGTATTTGCAGTTTTTACCATATGGAACAGTACTTGTATTCGTGTTTCCATTGTGTTGCATAGTTTTTACCATATGGAACAGTACTTGTATTTATGTTTCCCATTGTGTTGCATATGATTTATTTCCACTAGTGTCAACCCTGCGCACATAAAAATAAAAATGTATAGTGATTGATGATAGTGGAACCTAAATTAAAATATTATAGCTGGTGAAACACTTGTATGCAGAAAATAGTTTCTCTTGGCTACCATAACTCCATAAGTGACAGAAACCTTGGCTGATATGATAATGAACTGTTGGCTGACAGAAACCAATAGCTGGGATATGTTGGAACCTGAAAGTTCAACTTATAATGTACTTTCACCATCTGCTACCAACACATTGACTGTTTAACCTTTATACCTGAACATTAGGTCTCTGTAGAATATATCATTATTAGGTAAAACTTTGGATTACAAACATGCTCTGAACTGAGATGTGTCCATCTGCCTGCAGCTCCAAGATCCCTAGAGCAGACAGGTCAGAACAAATAAGATTGACCTTCTTCCGGAGTAAAGAAAATGAACCGAGCTAAGTTGCGATGATGTCGATGGTCTAAATTATTCATGTCAAGTACCTCAAATATCCCAAATGTTAGTGTAGTTACACGTGCTTCTTAGTGTCAAATGTCTGTAATGTGATCTGCTGAGGTATTGCAATTATGGTTGCCGTATTTTCACTTGGAAGCTTATGTGAGGAAGCTCTGCACTTCCTGAATGCAAGCTTTCCACCAGTATTATTTCATATGTATATTCAAGTGTTGCACTACGTATTATGCTCTCTTGCAATTATCCAATTGCCAAAAACTTTATATTGGCTACTGTCAATGCAATGCTCTGTTCTGATCGAAGAAAACTGCTACATTGTTGTACAATTTATTTGCGATTGAGGAAGCTGCTAATGTACAATTTGATCAAGTTGCCGAACGATTTCTTTGTACGCCAAGAAGTACAACAATTTGACAAACCAGAATGCCTATATCTACCTAATCCGATGTGCATACCAAGAACGAAGAGTAAATTGCAGGCAGAACCATGGGATTTCCCCCCTACTTAAACCTATCCCCTCCCCTGGTGGTGGATACAAAATTCGCTGGGAAAGCATGTTTCAGGAGAAAACTGGGGATCGTCTATCTAGTTGTCAGATCTTGAACTGGTAGAACGGTCTGGTGCATCCTGAAGATTCACCTGGTTTGAGGCAATGGGGTGCGCCGGAGTCGCCGGTCATAGGGTCGTCCTCATCAAGATCCGTCTCCGATCCGTCTTCCTCCTCGGCAGGAGCATCGGGCGTTCCGCGGTGCGACTCCGCTGGCTCCATCCCACAGCGAGTGCATGCCGCGCTGGTGCTCTTCTTGCGCCCAGACGTCGCCGGCCGCGTCAGCTTCAGGACGCCGCGCGCGGGCCTCATCACGTGACCGGAGTTCCTGCTGTGGGTCTTCCTCTTCTTGTGCCCAGAGGAAGATGTCGACGCCGCCGTAGAATTCCTGGCACCGGGCGCGGGCCCCAGCGTCAGCACGGGCGCCGCTGAGGCAGAGTAGTTGTCGCCGGATTTCCTCTTTCGTCCAGCCGCCGCCGGGGGTTCCACCGGGCCGGCGCGCGGGCTGCGGTACACCTTGCACAGGACGAGCTCGTCCGAGGGGCCCTCCTGTTGGCCATGGTCGAGGCCGATCTCAACCATGATCCATCCCGACCGGATGCTCCGGACACGCTGGCCTTCCTCCTTGGTCATGAAGGAGAAGAACTGTCGCCATCCTATCGGGTGGCCGCCGTCGAGAACAGGCTTCACGCCGGCCTCCGAGTGCCAGCACCCCTCCCCGGTGCCCACCGTGCGCGGCCGCCGCTGGCCGTGGGCGCTCTTGGCCGGCAGGAGGGTGAAGAAGTACCAGGCCTTCTCACCGTCGCTTGCCATCGCCGGGGGGTACTTCCTGGTGAGGGCGCCGGGGCTGGCGGTGTAGACGTCGGCGTCGTGCGTGAACTGGCACGGGTGTTGGCCGGAGGCGACACGCGGGGTGAGGTAGGACTTGATCAGCACTTGGTCCGAAGGGTGAGAAGCGAAGTCCGGGCGCTGCGCCGCGGGAACCGTCGGGATTCGGGGAAGATGAGCAGCTCGAAGGGCCTCGGAACGGGGAACCCGAGGCGGAGTGGCGGACGGCGACGTGCCAATCACTCCGCCGTCGCCTCCTTGGCTGGTGGAACCCTGCTCGGAGTCGGACTCCTCCATGGACAGGGTACCTGAAGTGGACGCGGAGACTCGAGCGGGCTGCTGGGCCGAATAGCAGCCGGGCCCAGCAGCCCTTGGCGTCCCCTCTTCAGACGAGGAAGAGTCCTCCTCGCTCGCCTTTCCCCTTCCAATCCTGACGGGTCCAACTCCGGTAGCGGCCGGCGCCGTAGATCTCTGGCCTGTCCCGACGCGCGGGCTCCGATACACCTTGCAGAGGACGAGCTCCTCCTCCGCGGAGGCGTCGGGGTTGAGGCCGATCTCGGCCATGAGCCACCCCGAGCGCACAAGGCGGCCGTCCTCCTTGGTCGCGAAGGAGAAGGCCTGGCGGTACCCGATCTGGCGGCTGTGGCCGATGCCGGCGAAGAGGGGCTTGGCGGCGCGCTCCGAGTGCCAGCAGCCGTGGTCCCCGGATCCGACGGTGCGCGACTTGCGCTGGCCGCGGCGGCTCTTGGCCCGCAGCGTCGTGAAGAAGTACCAGCTCTCCTGGCCGTCGCTGGCCGTGGCCGGGGCGTAGGCGCGGGTGAGGTCCTGCGGCGTGGCGGCGTAGACGTCGGCCTCGTGGATGAACTTCCAGGGGCGCTCGCCGGTGCTGACCCAGGGGATGAGGTACGTGCTGATGAGCTCGAGGTCAGAAGGGTGGGAGGCGAAGTCCGGCCGCTGCGCGGCGCGTCGGATTGGAGCCATGGCGATTTGTTGGGCGGGGGCAGAATTATGAAGGGAGGGAGGAAGGAAAGAATAGCTGGGGATTTCGGAGGGAAGTCAAGCCTATATATTAGCACCGGCGAGGACGCGTTTAAGCCTGACAGTCCGAGTTCCCATCGGCATCCAGGCGTACGAACTACGCCAACAACGCCTGGATTACTACTGTTGATCTCCTCAAATCCGAGTTCCACCTGGAGCCGTACGAGTTTGGCAACCGCAGGGTTGGTGGATTGGAATTCGACCCGGAGTCGGTTTCCTTCACTCTGATGGGCTGGGCCTAGCAAGATCTCTAGGCCCAGTCAAACGATCCGCATTAATGACCCGCATTACGACCGTGCCGCGGATAGAGGGATGAGCGTTTCTCAACACAAAATAAAAATAAAAATGAAGGATGTTCTTCAAAAGGAAAAGGATATTGATGAGCAAGCTCTAAAAATATAGGTATCATTAAAAAAGAGATGAGCGCGGTGCGGAATTTACTCGGTAGTTCAGCAAAAAGTGGAAACGGAGAAAATTATAGAAACTGAAAAAGGGTTTTGCGGAACGGAAACGGAAGTAAAACATATGGTCTCCTTCCGGCGTGGAACGTGTAGGGAGATGGAAATTTCTGTGTACATTCTACCTATATGCAGCCAATTTTGAAAAGCTAAAGCCCGTATACCTTTATCTTGGCCCAAGCCCAATCCAATTGTTTACACACCTAAACCTAACCTCTTGGTCATTCTCCCCTAGTCATTGCCTTCATTAGGTCCTGAGCTGCCACTGTTGAAATGCACCTACACCCAAGCGACTAGTGATATGCCTCGTCTTATGGCCATCACAATGTCAAGTGCTTTATCAAAATTCACGCAAAGATGGAGAAGTATTCCACCTCCCGAGGGTGGCCGCATGAGTCTATTGATATTGATGGCAAAATCCACCATCCGGACATTACATGGAAGGAGAAGCACAATGCATTAATCAAGGAAGGACCAGTTACAACTATAATTGTGCTAGTTTGCATGCATGTGTTGAACATTATAGGAGACTTCTAGAGTCTACAAGAGATTCTATACATATTCAAACAACCCCCTTAATCACTTTATTAAGTTGAGATTACGTGTGAAGGATTTTATGTCCCTTAAAGCCTTTGTGAAACCATATGCAACTTCATACCCGGAGTGGACAAACTAAATCTCTAATATTTTTTGTGCTTCTATTCCCTCACAAAATGATATCTATCTCTATGTGTTTTGTACTGGCATGGAAGACATGATTTGCTTACAAATATGTGGCACCCGAATTGCCATGCCAAAGACATGGAGTTTGATCTTGTGTTATTACAAGTCCCTTGAGCATAGACTACACCCAAATAAATTTTGCATTTGCATTTGCAATAGCTTTATATCCTGCTTTAGTACTTGACCTTGATATGGTTGCTTGTTTCTTAGCACGCCTGGACATCAAGTTTAGTCCAAATAAAATAGCAAAACCACCAATTGACCTTCTATCATCAGCATCCGGCCCAATCTGCATATGAAAAAGCGCTCACCAAGGTGGATGGTGATTTACTAAATGTAAGTCAAAGAATCAAAGTTTCTAGATTTTCCTTAAGATGGGTTGGCCAATGTACTATGGTTGGTGCATATAAATACTGACACACTCTCTTAGTGGAAAAGAAATTCCAGTTCCCATAAGTGTCAACTATTGAAGTGCACCAACTATGCTTTTATATTTCGTAATGTCTCGCTTTCCCAAAAGTTCACCATCAAAAGATGATAATTTCTTGGTGAAGGAAATATGCCCTAGAGGCAATAATAAAGTTATTATTTATTTCCTTATTTCATGATAAATGTTTATTATTCGTGCTAGAATTGTATTAACCGGAAACATAATACATGTGTGAATACATAGACAAACATAGTGTCACTAGTATGCCTCTACTTGACTAGCTCATTAATCAAAGATGGTTAAGTTTCCTAACCATAAACATGAGTTGTCATTTGATTAACGGGATCACATCATTAGGAGAATGATGTGATTGACTTGACCCATTCCATTAGCTTAGCACTTGATTGTTTAGTATGTTGCTATTGTTTTCTTCATGACTTATACATGTTCCTATAACTATGAGATTATGCAACTCCCTTTTACCGGAGGAACACTTTGTGTGCTACCAAACGTCACAACGTAACTGGGTGATTATAAAGGTGTTCTACAGGTGTCTCCGAAGGTACTTGTTGGGTTGGCGTATTTCGAGATTATGATTTGTCACTCCGATTGTCGGAGAGGTATCTCTGGGCCCACTCGGTAATGCACATCACTAAAGCCTTGCAAGCATTGTAACTAATGAGTTAGTTACAGGATAATGTATTACGGAATGAGTAAAGAGACTTGCCGGTAACGAGATTGAACTAGTTATTGAGATACCGACGATCGAATCTCAGGCAAGTAACATACCGATGACAAAGGGAACAACGTATGTTGTTATGCGGTTTGACCGATAAAGATCTTCGTAGAATATGTAGGAGCCAATATGAGCATCCAGGTTCCGCTATTGGTTATTGATCGGAGATGAGTCTCGGCCATGTCTACGTAGTTCTTGAACCCGTAGGGTCCGCACGCTTAAAGTTAGATGACGGTTATATTATGAGTTTATGTGTTTTGATGTATCGAAGGTAGTTCGGAGTCCCGGATGAGATTGGGGACATGATGAGGAGTCTCGAAATGGTCGAGACGTAAAGATCGATATATTGGACGACTATATTCAGACTTCGGAAAGGTTGCGAGTGATTCGGGTATTTTTCGGAGTACCGGAGAGTTACGGGAATTCGCGAGTATATGGGCCTTATTGAGCCATACGAAAATAGAGGAGAGAGGCCAAAAGGAAGGAGGCCCCCCCTCTGGTCCGAATTGGACAAGGGGTGCAGCCCCCCTTTTCTTTTCCCTCTCCTCCTCTTTCCTTCTCTCCTACTCTAACAAGGAAAGGAGGAGTCCTACTCCCAGTGGGAGTAGGACTCCCTCCTTGGCGCGCTCTCCTCCTTGGTCGGCCGCCTCCCCCCTTGCTCCTTTATATACGGGGGCAGGGGGCACCCCATAGACACAACAATTGATCATTGATCTCTTAGCCGTGTGCGGTGCCCCCCTCCACCATAGTCCTCCTCGATAATATCGTAGCGGTGCTTAGGCAAAGCCCTGCGTCGGTAGAACATCATCATCGTGACCACACCGTCGTGCTGACGAAACTCTCCCTCGACACTCGGCTGGATCGGAGTTCGAGGGACGTCATCGAGCTGAAGTGTGCAAGAACTCGGAGGTGTCGTGCTTTCGGTGCTTGATCGGTCAGACCGTGAAGACATACGACTACATCAACCGCGTTGTGCTAACGCTTCCGCTTTCGGTCTACGAGGGTACGTGGACAACACTCTCCCCTCTCGTTGCTATACATCACCATGATCTTGCGTGTGCGTAGGATTTTTTTGAAATTACTACGTTCCCCAACAGTGGCATCCGAGCCTGGTTTTATGCGTAGATGTTATATGCACGAGTAGAACACAAGTGAGTTGTGGGCGATACAAGTCATACTGCTTACCAACATGTCATACTTTGGTTCGACGGTATTGTTGGATGAAGCGGCCCGAACAGACATGACGCTTACGCTTACGCGAGACTGGTTCTACCGACGTGCTTTGCACACAGGTGGTTGGCGGGTGTCAGTTTCTCCAACTTTAGTTGAACCGAGTGTGGCTACGCCCGGTCCTTGAGAAGGTTAAAACAACACTAACTTGACAAACTATTGTTGTGGTTTTGATGCGTAGGTAAGAACGGTTCTTGCCCAGCCCGTAGCAGCCACGTAAAACTTGCAACAACAAAGTAGAGGACGTCTAACTTGTTTTTGCAGGACATGTTGTGATGTGATATGGTCAAGACGTGATGAGATATAAGTTATTGTATGAGATGCTCATGTTTTTTTTGAAGTTATCGGCAATTGGCAGAAGCCTTATGGTTGTCTCTTTATTGCATAAGATGCAAGCGCCAAATAATTGCTTTACTTTATCGCTATGCGATAGCAATAGTTGCAAGAGCAATAATTGGCGAGACGACCATGTGACGACATATTGATATAGATCAAGATGATGGAGATCATGGTGTCGTGCCGGTGATGATAGATATCATGATAGTACTTTGGAGATGGAGATCAAAGGCGCAAGATGATCATGGTCATATCATGTCACATATTTTGATTGCATATGATGTTTATCTTTTATACATCTTATTTTGCTTAGTTCGACGGTAGATTTATAAGATGATCTCTCACTAAATTTCAAGGTATAAGTGTTCTCCCTGAGTATGCACCGTTGCAAAAGTTCTTCGTGCTGAGACACCACATGATGATCGGGTGTGATAGGCTCTACGTTCAAATACAACGGATGCAAAACAGTTGCACACGCGGAATACTCAGGTTAAACTTGACGAGCCTAGCATATACAGATGTGGCCTCGGAACACTGAGACCGAAAGGTCGAGCGTGAATCATATAGTAGATTATCAACATAATGATTTTCACCATTGAAAACTACTCCATCTCACGTGATGATCGGACATGGTTTAGTTGATTTGGATCACGTGAACACTTAGATGATTAGAGGGATGTCTATCTAAGTGGGAGTTCTTAAGTAATATGATTAATTGAACTTTAATTTATCATGAACTTAGTCCTGATAGTATTTTGCAAATTATGTTGTAGATCAATAGCTCGCTTTGTTGCTTCCCTATGTTTATTTTTGATATGTTCCTAGAGAAAAACTATGTTGAAAGATATTAGTAGCAATGATGCGGATTAGATCCGTGATCTGAGGTTTATCCTCATTGCCGCAGAGAAGAATTATGTCCTTGATGCACCGCTAGGTGGCAGACCTATTGCAGGAGCAGATGCAGACGTTATGAACGTTTGACTAGCTCAATATGATGACTACTTGATAGTTTAGTGCACCATGATTAACGGCTTAGAATCGGGACTTCAAAGACGTTTTGAACGTCATGGACCATATGAGATGTTCCAGGAGTTGAAGTTAATATTTCAAGCAAATACCCGAGTTGAGAGATATGAAGTCTCCAACAAGTTCTATAGCTAAAATATGGAGGAGAATCACTCAATTAGTGAGCATGTGCTCATATTGTCTGGGTACTACAATCGCTTGAATCAAGTGGGAGTTAATCTTCCAGATAAGATAGTGATTGACAGAGTTCTCTAGTCACCATCACCAAGTTACTAGAACTTCGTGATGAACTATAGTATGCAAGGGATGACGAAAACGATTCCCGAACTCTTCATGATGTTGAAATTGACGAAGGTAGAAATCAAGAAAGAGGATCAAGTGTTGATGATTGACAAGACCACTAGTTTCAAGAAAAGGGCAAAGGGAAAGAAAGGGAACTTCAAGTAGAATGGCAAGCAAGTTGTCACTCCCGCGAAGAAGCTCAAAGCTGGACCAAAGCCTGAAACTGAGTGCTTCTACTGCAAAGGAAATGGTCATTGGAAGTGGAAATGCCCTGAATTTTGGTAGATAAGAAGGATGGCAAAGTGAACAAGGGTATATTTGATATACAGGTTATTGATGTGTACCTTACTAGTGTTTATAGTAAACCCTGGGTATTTGATACTTATTCGGTTGCTAAGATTAGTAACTCGAAACAGGAGTTACAGAATAAACAGAAACTAGTTGAGGGTGAAGTGACGATGTGTGTTGGAAGTGGTTCCAAGATTGATATGATCATCATCGCACACTCCCTATATTTTCGAGATTAGTGTTCAACCTAAATAAATGTTATCTGGCGTTTACATTGAGCATGAATATGATTTGATCATGTTTATTGCAATACGGTTATTCATTTAAAGTCAGAGAATAATTGTTGTTCTGTTTACATGAATAAAACCTTCGATGGTCATACACCCAATGAAAATAGTTTGTTGGATCTCGATCGTAGTGATACATGTATACATAATATTGATGCCAAAATATGCAAAGTTGATAATGATAGTGCAACTTATTTGTGGCACTGCCGTTTGGGTCATATCGGTCTAAAGCGCATGAAGAAACTCCATAAAGATGGACTTTTGGAATCACTTGGTTATGAATCATTTGATGCTTGCGAATCGTGCCTTTTGGGCAAGATGACTAAAACTCCGTTCTTCGGAACAATGGAACGAGCAACAAACTTGTTGGAAATAATACATACTGATGTATGCAGACCAATGAGTATTAAGGCTCGTGGCAGGTATCGTTATTTTCTGACCTTCACAGATGATTTGAGCAGATGTGGGTATATCTACTTGATGAAACATAAATCTGAAATAGTTGAAAGGTTCAAAGAATTTCAGAGTGAAGTGTAAAATCATTGTAACAAGAAAAATAATGTTTCTGCGATCTGATCGTGGAGATGAATATTTGAGTTACGAGTTTGGCCTTCAGTTAAAACAATGTGGAATAGTTTCACAAACTCATGCCACCTGGAACACCATAGCGTAACGGTGTGTCCGAACTTCATAACCGCACTTTATTTGATATGGTGCGATTATGATGTTTCTTACCGATTTAACAATATCATTTTGGGGTTATGCATTAGAGATAACTACATTCACGTTAAATAGGGCACCATCTAAATCCGCTGAGACGACACCGTATGAACTATGGTTTAGCAATAAACCTAAGCTGTCGTTTCTTAAAGTTTGGAGCTGCGATGCTTATGTGAAAAAGTTTTAACCTGGTAAGCTCGAACCCAAATCGGAGAAGTGCGTCTTCATAGAATACCCAAAGAAAACTGTTGGGTACACCTTCTATCACAGCTCCGAAGGCAAGATATTCGTTGCTAAAATGGATCCTTTTTAGAGAAGGCGTTTCCCTTGAAAGAAGTGAGTGGGAGGAAAGTAGAACTTGATAAGGTAATTGTACCTTCTTACGAACTGGAAAGTAGTTCATCACAGAAATCAGTTCCAGTGATTCCTACACCAATTAGTGAGGAAGTTAATGATGATGATCATGAAACTTCAGATTAAGTTACTACAGATCCTCGTAGGTCTTCCAGAGTAAGATCCGCACCAGAGTGGTACGATAATCCTATTCTGGAGGTCATGTTACTTGACCGTGGCGAACCTATGAACTATGAGGAAGCGATGATGAGCCCAGATTCCGCGAAATGGCTTGAGGCCATGAAATCTGAGATTGGATCCTTGTATGAGAACAAAGTGTGGACTTTGGTGGACTTGCCCGATATCAGCAAGCCATAGAAAATAAATGGATCTTCAAGAGGAAGACGGACGCTGATAGTAGTGTTACTATCTACAAAGCTCGACTTGTCGCAAAAGGTTTTTCGACAAGTTCAAGGTGTTGAATACGATGAGATTTTCTCACTCGTGTCGATGCTTAAGTCTGTCCGAATCATGTTAGCAATTGCCACATTTTATGAAATCTGGCAAATGGATGTCAAAACTGCATTCCTTAATGGATTTATTAAAGAAGAGTTGTATATGATGCAACAATAAGGTTTTCTCAATCCTAAAGGTGCTAACAAAATGTTCAAGCTCTAGTGATCCATCTATGGACTAGTGCAAGCATCTCGGAGTTGGAATATACGCTTTGATGAGTTGATCAAAGCATATAGTTTTATATAGACTTGCGGTGAAGCCTGTATTTACAAGAAAGTGAGTGGGAGCACTATAGCATTTCTGATAAGTATATGTGAATAACATATTGTTGATCGGAAATAATGTAGAATTTTCTGGAAAGTATGAAGGAATATTTGAAAAGAGTTTTTCAAAGAAAGACCTCGGTGAAGCTGCTTACACATTGAGAATCAAGATCTATAGAAATAGATCAAGACGCTTGATAAGATTTTTCAATGAGTACATACCTTGATAAGATTTTGAAGTAACTCAAAATGGAACAGTCAAAGAAGGAGTTCTTTCCTGTGTTGCAAGGTGTGAAGTTGAGTAAGACTCAAAAACCTGACCATGGCAGAAAATAGAAAAGAATGAAAAGTCATTCTCTATGCCTCAGTCATAGGTTCTATAAAGTATGCTATGCTATGTACCAGATCTATTGTATACCTTGCTCTGAGTTTGGTAAGGGAGTACAATTTTGATCTAGGAGTAGATCACTGGACAGTGGTCAAGAATATCCTTAGTGAGGACTAAGGAAATATTTCTCGATTATGGAGGTGATAAAAGAGCCCGTTGTAAAGAGTCACATTGGTGCAAGCTTTTACACCGATCCAGATGACTCTAAGTATCAATCTGGATACATATTGAAAGTGGGAGCGATTAGCTAGAGTAGCTCCGTACAAAACATTGTAGACATAGAATATTTTTGCAAAATACATACGGCTCTGAATGTGACAGACTCGTTGACTAAACTTCTCTCACTAGCAAAACATGATCACACCTTAGTACTCTTTGGGTGTTAATCACATAGCGATGTGAACTAGATTATTGACTCTAGTAAACCCTTTGGGTGTTGGTCACATGACAATGTGAACTATGGGTGTTAATCATATACAGATATGAATATTGGTGTTAAATCACATGGCGATGTGAACTAGATTATTGACTCTAGTGCATAGACCATAAACTTTTTTGAAAACTAGCAAACTTCATTCTTAGTCATCAAACAATTACAATTCATCTTATTTTTAGGAAGGGTCTATGTCAGAGCTTTGATTTAGCAAACTCCACATACTCAACTATCATATAGTCTTCCATGATTGCTAACACTCACGCAATACTGATGGTTATGGAGTTTTAATCGGACACTGAGAAAGATAAGGGCTTATAGTGTTGCCTCCCAACGTATTCACCTTTGGGTGATGTCAACAATAATAGTTCATGCTAACTTACATCCAATTGGATATATATATCAGGGTCTTTCCAACACGAGGTGCTTGCCAAAGGATAAAATGAAAAAGGGAAAGGTGAATATGACCTTGACTCTTGCATAAAGTAAAAGATAGGCCCTTCGCAGAGGGAAGCAGAGGTTGTCATGTGCTTTTATGGTTGGATGCACAAAATCTTAATGCAAAAGAATGCCACTTTATATTGCCACTTGTATATGGACCTTTATTATGCAGTCCGTCGCTTTTATTGCTTCCATAACAAGATCGTATAAAGCTTATTTTCTTCACACTAATAGATCATACATATTTAGAGAGCAATTTTTATTGCTTGCACCGATGAAAATTTACTTGAATGATCTTACTCAATCCATAGGTAGGTATAGTGGACTCTCATGGCAAAACTGGGTTTAAGGATATTTGGAGGCACAAGTAGTATCTCTACTTGGTGCAAGGAATTTGGCTAGCATGAGGGGGAAAGGAAAGCTCAACATGTTTGAATGATCCATGCCAATATACTTTAACTGAGATGTGAGAAAACCTAACCCATTACGTTGTCTTCCTTGTCCAACATCAACTCTTTAGCATGTCATACTTAATGAGTGCTCACAATTATAAAAGATGTATAAGATAGTATATTTATATGTGACATCTCTCTTCCTTCAATATTCTTTCATGAATTGTTCAAATGACCAATACAATGCTTGCTAACCTTCAATAAATTTACAACCTCTACTTCTTAGATGTGAAGTCATTACTCCCCATGGGGTAAGCAAATGAAACATATATAAATTCAGATGTATGACAATCAACTCATTCAACCATTTACTCATAGGATATAAGTGAAGCACACGAGTAAATGACAAACTACTCCAAAAAGATATAAGTGAAGATCAATGAGTAGCTAAATAATTATGTAACTATGTGAAGAGTCTCTCTCATTTAAGAATTTCAGATCTTGGTATTGTATTCAAATAGCAAGCAAAACAAAATAAAATGACATTGCAAGGATAGCACAACTTATGTGAAGAAGCAAAAACTTAGGCTTAACCGGTACTAACCGATAGTTGTTGAAGAAGAAAGGTGGGATGACTACCGGGGCATCACCAAGCTTAGATGCTTGAGACTTCTTGAAATATTATCTTGGGGTGCCTTGGGCATCCCCAATCTTGAGCTTTTGTGTCTCCTTAATTCCTTTTATATCTCGGTTTCCTAAATCTCGAAAGCTTCATCCACACCAAACTCAACAAGAACTCGTGAGATAGGTTAGTATAAACCAATGCAAAAACCTTATCATTTTCTACTGTAACAAATCACTAAAATTATTATTCAACATTGCATACTAAATGCCTCTGCATATTTAATACTCCTATCCTCAAATAGAATCATTAAACAAGCAAACATATGCAAACATAACAGCAATATGCCAAAACAGTATAATCTGTAAAGAATGCAAGATTCATCATACTTCCCTAACTCAAAAAATTATGAAAAAGTACTACGCTGTATAAGATTTATCAGAGATCATTATGAAAAAAGTTTCAACATTATACCATTCTCTGAATTTTCTAGGGAATTTTTGCAACAGCGGTAAACTTTCTGTTTTCAAACAGCAACATGTATACTAGTAAAATAAGCATGGTAAAGGCTATCCTTGTCATTTTTATTGAAAATATAGATGTAAAACATTATTATAAATAACATCAAGAAAATACTAACAAAAGAAAATGACGCTCCAAGCGAAACACATATCATGTGGTGAATAAAAATATAGCTCCAAGTAAAGTTACCGATGAACAAAGACGAAAGAGGGGATGCCTTCCGGGGCATCCCCAAGCTTAGGCTCTTGGTTGTCCTTGAATATTACCTTGGGGTGTCTTGGGCATCCCCAAGCTTAGGCTCTTGCAACTCCTTATTCCATAGTCCATAGAATCTTTACCCAAAACTTGAAAACTCCACAACACAAAACTCAACAGAAAACTCGTAAGCTCCGTTAGTATAAGAAAATAAAACCACCACTTAGGTACTGTAATGAACTCATTCTAAATTCATATTGGTGTAATATCTACTTTATTCCATCTTCTCTATGGTTCATACCCTCCGATACTACTCATAGATTCATCAAAATAAGCAAACAACACATAGAAAACAGAATCTGTCAAAAACAGAACAGTCTGGAGTAATCTGTATCAAACGTATACTTCTGGAACTCCAAAAATCCTACCAAATTAGGGAGTCCTAATAAATTTGTGTACCAATCCATATCAAAAATAATCCGATCAGAAGCACGTCTCTGTGAATTATCAAAACTAATTTACTGGATGCAAAAGTTTCTGATTCTCAGCAGGATCAACACAACTATCACCGTAAGCTATCATAAAGGTCTTACTTGGCACTTTATTGAAACAAAAGCTATAAAACATGATTAATACAGTAGCATAATCATGTGAACACACAAAAACAGTAATGATAAGTATTGGGTTGTCTCCCAACAAGCGCTTTTCTTCAATGCCTTTTAGCTAGGCATGATGATGACAATGATGCTCACATAAAAGATAAGAACTGAAACATAAAGGGAGCATCATGAAGCATATGACTAGCACATTTAAGTCTAACCCACTTCCTATGCATAGGGATTTTGTGAGCAAACAACTTATGGGAACAATAATCAACTAGCATAGGTAGGCAAGACAAGCATAACTTCAAATTTTCAACACATAGAGAGGAAACTTGACATTATTGCATTTCCTACAAGCATATGTTCCTCCCTCATAATAATTTTCAGTAGCATCATGAATGAATTCAACAATATAACCAGCACCTAAAGCATTCTTTTCATGATCTACTTGCATAGAAAATTTACTACTCTCCACATAAGCAAATTTCTTCTCATGAATAGTAGTGGGAGTATCACAAGAGACTTGAATACTAAAACTTGTTTCCACATTAAAAGAGTAATGTTAAGAAAAAGGGTAATCATAATCATGACAAGTTTTATAAATATAATCATCACTACTTTTTATAGCATAAGTTTCATCACAATAATCATCATAATTAGCAACTTTGTTCTCATCATAATCAATTGAAACCTCTCCCAAGATAGTGGAATCATCACTAAATAAAGTTGACACTCTTCCAAATCCACTTTCATAAATATTATAAGATTCAACATCCTCCAAAATAGTGGGATCACTACTTCCTAAAGTTGACACTCTTCCAAACCCACTTTCATCAATATAATCATCATAGGTAAGAGGCATGCTATCATCATAACAAATTTGCTCATCAAAATTTGGGGGACAAAAAAATCATCTTCATCAAACATAGCTTCCCCAAGCTTGTGGCTTTGCATATCATTAGCATCATGGATATTCAAGGTTTTCATACTAACAACATTGCAATCATGCTCATCATTCAAAGATTTAGTATCAAGCATTTTATAGACTTCTTCTTCTAGCACTTGAGCATAATTTTCTTTTTCATCATACTCACGAAAGATATTAAAAAGTTGAAGCATATGAGACAAACTTAACTCCATTTTTTTGTAGTTTTCTTTTATAAACTAAACTAGTGATAAAACAAGAAACAAAAAGATTCGATTGGAAGATCTAAAGATATACCTTCAAGCACTCACCTCCCCGACAACGGCGCCAGAAAAGAGCTTGATGTCTACTACACAACCTTCTTCTTGTAGACGTTGTTGGGCCTGCAAGTGCACAGGTTTATAGCACAGTAGCAAATTTCCCTCAAGTGGATGACCTAAGGTTTATCAATCCATAGGAGGCGTAGGATGAAGATGGTCTCTCTCAAGCAACCCTACAACCAAATAACAAAGAGTCTCTTGTGTCCCCAACACACCCAATACAATGGTAAATTGTATATGTGCACTAGTTCGGCGAAGAGATGGTGATACAAGTGCAATATGGATAGTAGATAAAGATATTTGTAATCTGAAAATATAAAAACAGCAAGGTAACTAATGATAAAAGTGAGCGTAAACGGTATTGCAATGGTAGGAAACAAGGCATAGGGTTCATACTTTCACTAGTGCAAGTTCTCTCAACAATAATAACATAATTGGATCACATAACTATCCCTCAACATGCAACAAAAAGTCACTCCAAAGACACCAACAGCGGAGAACAAATGAAGAGATTATGGTAGGGTACGAAACCACCTCAAAGTTATCCTTTCTGTTCTATCTATTCAAGAGTCCATAGTAAAATAACATGAAGCTATTCTTTCCGTTCAATCTATCATAGAGTTCATACTAGAATAACACCTTAAGACACAAATCAACCAAAACCCTAATGTCACCTAGATACTCCATTATCACCTCAAGTATCCATGGGCATGATTATACGATATGCATCACACAATCTCAGATTCATCTATTCAACCAACACAAAGTACTTCAAAGAGTGCCCCCAAAGTTTCTAACGGAGAGTCAAGACGAAAACGTGTGCCAACCCCTATGCATAGGTTCATGGGCGGAACCCGCAAGTTGATCACCAAAACATACATCAAGTGGATCACGTGATATCCCATTGTCACCACAGATAAGCACGGCAAGACATACATCAAGTAAATTGCTGAAAGCCATCACATTTGTGGCACGGATACTGCAAAACCACCATTATTGCCGAAAATTTCAAAAAACCACCACTTCCTCGGCAAGTGAGTAACAAAAAGCACTAAACATGCTGTGAGCCGCGACTAACTGAAAACCTGACTTGTCGGGCCCACCTGTCGGAGCCACGTGGCAAAGGGGAAATGGAATGGCGGAAACGGCCGTTTGGACACCGCTAGTTAAGCGCTGGTCGCGCGCGCGTTAGGGCATTCCTCCCCAACCGCTCTCTTCTCTGCCACTGCCGCCGATACTACCGCCGCCGCCGCTGCCGTTGCGAGCAGCTTCGCACCACTGACGGGAGGGGAGACATGGTTTCTTGGTCTGAGCCTTCCGACTGTTCCGACTCTTCCTCTGACGATGTGAGCCGGGTAAGTTTCTGCTCATGCGCATCGCATCTAGGGTTAGGGTTATGGAGAAAGGGGAATTTCTTCCCGATAGCATGTGAATTCATTTTCCCTGTGGTTAGGTACCTGCCAAAATGGAGTCCACTGACTGGAGCGGCATTGCTTTGAATCACCCTGCACGTTGTGAGCATCGTGCCCCGTGTGAGAAGTTTGTTGCCTTTGAATGGACTGATAGCGGCAGGAGAATCCTGGGGTGTGCAAAGAAGGTGATTTTCTTACCAGTTCAATTAGTTCTTAAAGTGTTGAAGTGATTTTGTGAAAATGTGAATTCATTACTCATAGAATTGGTCTGTAATATGTGAATGCACTGAACTGCTGAGTTGACTGATGCAATAAGTCTGAAATTAGGCAATTTCCAATTTCTTATATGTTGTGGCCATTGTTTTTTGAAATCATTTTAGCTCTATATTTTATTTCCAGTAGTAGGCAGTTTAGGTACATGTTATTTTATTTCCAGTATGTGAATCCACTGAACTGCTGAGTTCCTGTTATTTTTTTTCTAAAAGCAGTACTTCTAAAATGCAGTAGTAGAAATTGGTTTAATTATATTTCCTTTCTTCACACATTCATAGGATGTACCAAAGTGCAACTTTGTGGACTGGATTGACCCTGAGTGGCCAGTCCAATTGAAGCAAGCTTTAAATACCATCTGGACTATGTATGAGGATGATACGACCAATAGGTTGAGGCAGAATGTACTTAATGCTGAAGAAGTAGTGAAGGTAATGGAAGACAAGAGGAAGATGGAACATGACCTCAGGTTTTTTAAAGTTGACTTTGCCAAAATGGTGGCTGACAAGGAGGATGCAATTACCCAGTTAGGCAATGCAAGGTTGGTTATTAGTGACCTGCAGGAACAGATTGAGAAAAAGAACTTGGCTGACAAGTCAGACACTAACATTCATCAAGTGCTAAGGCTCAAAGCAGAGAAAGAGAGAGATCAAGAGAAGGAAGAGAAGGTGAAGCTTGTGCAGGAGATGGGCAAGATCAAGCAGGAGAGGTCCATGTTGTTGGAGGAGAAGGAGAAGTGGAAGCAAGAGAAAAGGCACCTAGAGTACACTATAGGTGATCTGTTCAATGAGAAGGAGGCCACCAAGGGGAAGATCAGGAAGATCAAAGAGATAGTTGATGAATGATTCAATGTTATTGTAGTTGTATCTGCTAGAGTACTCTATCTGCTATGTGTGTCACTGTCACTAAAAGTGCAAGACATTTGTACTAATTTGTGTTGCTGGATAATGCTATTAATTTGTGTTGCTGGATTAATTTGTGATGCTGGATTACTTTGTGTTGCTGGATAATGCTATTTCTACCACATTTTTGTTGAACCTGTTGATGAAGATGTACTCCAGGGAGTAGGTGGTAGGTGGTTTTGGTTGTTTCTGTTTAGGGAGTAGGTGGTTTTAGTTGTTTCTGTCTATGGAGTAGGTAGTTTAGGTTGTCGTCGAGGCTCGATGACCCCTATTGTATGGTAAGGTAGTTTAGATTGTCGTCGAGGCTCGATGACCCCTATTGTATGGTAAGGTAGTTTAGGTTGTCGTCGAGGCTTGATGATCCCTATTGTATGGTAAGGTAGTTTAGGTTGTCGTCGAGGCTCAATGACCCCTAT